>NC_080180.1:50972757-50989606 GCF_950295315.1 Erinaceus europaeus | reverse complement strand
ACCCTTCTTGGCGACTTCCAAGCACCCAGCAGATGGAGAGTGCACTGCTGGGCTCTTAGAGGTTAGGGCCCAGGTGGAACAGAGACAAGCACACAAGTAGCATCACGGCAGGTCGGAGGGCCACTGGCCCCAGAGAACAATTGGTAAACTGTTCTTTCCTACATTTTATGTTCTGCTTCCTGCATCGCTGGGCAAAGAAAGAAAAAAAAAGTATTGAATAATAATCTTCCCAAGACTCCCGTGGAAAGTAGCTGGAAACTGTCACGACAGATCAAGCAGAGATTATTGCTTTCTGTAAGGTCTGCTGCCTGATTTCCCTCGGGGCCCTGCTGTGGACGGTGGGGTTCCGCCTGGGAGTCAGGCGTGTGTTAATTTGCATGACTGTGTTAACTAAGCAGCCAGCCCTTCCACGCCAGTCCCAGTGTATCCTCCATTAATTCCCCTAGAGCAGGTGGTTCATTTGTACATTATTCATATTTGCTAATAAACAGGCCATGTGGGCTTTAGCTAGGATGTTCTCTTGGGAATAGAGCCAAGGAGCTCTGCTGAGGATTGGGCCTGGGAAATTCACACCGTGGGGTACCCTCATCTCAGACTCTAACCCTGACCCCTCTTCCCTTCACACTTCATTTATTTATTTATTTATTTATTTATTTATTTATTTTTATTGCCACTAGGATTATCGCTGGGGCCCAGTGTCTGTAAGATCCACTACTCCTGGTTGTCATTTTTTTCCTTTTAATTTTTTTTCTTTGCTAGAACAGATAGAAATTGAGAGGGGAGGAAGAGACAGAGCCAGAGAAAAAGAGACATGTACAGTCCTGCTTCACGGCTCGTGAAGCATCCCCACTGCATGTGGGGACTGGGACTTAAACCCAGATCTTTGTACATGGCAGAATGTACATTCAACCAGTTGCAAAACTGCCCAGACGCTCAAGCTTTTCATGCTGAGAAAGTCTGAGTGGAACTCCACTCCAGCTCTTTCACACCCCTGTTCCTTAAGATCTAGCCAATAAACATGTGTAACTCACGTTAGAGTTTAAATCCACCTTGTTACCAGAAAGCTTGGCTGTGCCTTCCCGGTAAAACCTGAGCTTCTGGGGGGCTCAGGTTCAAACCTCTGCTCCTCACCTGCAAGAGGGACACTTTACAGGTGGTGAAACAGGGCTTCAGGTATTTTTATTTCTCTATATATTCCTACCCCAAATAAATTTCTCTGAGATTAAAAAAAAAAAGAAAGAAGGTGGAGGAGGAGAAGGAAAGAAGGAGGAGGAGAACAAGAACAAGAAGAAAAGGGGGGCACTGGGAGCAGAGGATTCATAATAGACAGAAGGGAAGAAAGAAAGGGAGGAAGGAAGGAAAGAAGAAAGGAAGGGAGGGAAAGAGGGAGGAAGAAATGGAAGGAGAGAGTGATGGAAGAATTGGGCTTCCGCTGTGCTGAGACACAGAGCAATGAGGTCCCAGCTCCTAGATGGGGCTTCTGCCTGTGTGCAATTCTCCCTGGAGTTCATCTGGCTTCCCGCCCAGTTCGCCATTTTTCTTCCCTAAGTGGGACCTGTATGCTCTTTCTGAAACAGACATGTCATCATGATCTCAGCGTAGAAGCCGAGCTCTGGCTACCAGGTGGCCAGCTTCTCTAGACAAAGGGCTATCAGCCTGCCCTACCCTGGAGTCCCTATCAGCGTCCCCAGTCTAACTGGAAAGCGCCACACCAAGAAGAGCACCAGTGCAGTGCACTTACTACTCTATATTTACGCAGAAGTCACTGTTCACTGTCACACAATTAGGTAATTGAGGTGACAGTATCAGGAGTTAAGCATCTCACCCAGTACTCAGAGCAAGTAGTGAAGAGGTAGGAGTTAGCCCCGTTCTATGTGGACGCAAGTGCCAAATAGAAGCTATGTCCAGGTCGCCTTCCTATCATGCAGTGTCACCTCTTTTGTTAGTGTTTATTTATTTATTTGATTTTCATAGGATGGAAATTGAGAAGGAAGGGGGAGAAAAAGAGACACCTGCAGCACTACTTGACTACTTGTGAAGCTTCTTTACTGCAAGTGGGGACTGGGGACTTGAACCGCACAGTAACTCATGCTCTCAGCCAGGTGTGCCACCACCTACCACCTCCAGTGTCACCTCTAGGCCATCATTCAGGGCTGGGAGGTGGTACTATCCACTTGACTCTTTAGAGTGTTAAAAGACAGGGTCAGATGGTAAAAAAATAACTCATAAATGAAGTTATATTTGCAACTTAAGACATTCCAATAATAAATCCAGTTGAAGTGTCTTGATTGGTCAAAATCCCTTAGAGACATTCCCCACCATTACAAATATATATATATATCAGTGAGATCTGCAGCCTTGTTCTTGGGGATGGCACCGCACACATGTTCCCTGCATGGTCCGTGATTGCCATTAAGTTTGAGCATCAGTACCTTCTGAGGGGAGGCTGGGTCATTCTACTCTGTCACTCAAGAAAAACTGGTCCTGAAATGAGTGCAGCCTAGAATGTTGCCAGCTGTGACCGTGGACTTCAGTGAGCTCAGACTGACAGGGATGCAAAGGTTACACAGGCTCCTGTGCTGAATATGAGTATACAAGGGCCCCAGGTCATATGGATATGGTAAACAGTTAATAGTATTTACATATTTTTTCAAATGTGGGAGCCATAACCTGGCTTCTAAGATCTGTTCTTTACTCTGAAGTCACGGTCACTGAAGTCCACGGTCACAGCTGGGAACATTCTAGGCTGCACTCATTGCAGGACCAGTTTTTCTTGAGTGGCAGAGTAGGATGATACCATCTTCCCCGACAGTATTTCTAGGACACTTCTATGTTAGCCATCCAGCTCAAGCAAAGATAACCAAAGTCCTGGAACCCCTAAGAACACACTTAAAATAGTCATCCTAGCTTATTCCTACCCCAGGGTCCCTGTCATCATTTGCTCTGTTCCTACTGTTTGCTTCCTGTTTTCTCCCTGCCCTCTGTGAGGATACAGAGAAGGCAGCTGCAGACAGGAGCAGCAGGAGAGAAAACCCCGTGGTCAGCAGTTATGAAATTGCCCAGCCTGCTCGTGAGAAGCAAAAGTTCTGCTTGTCCTCTACTTTCATGGCTGCCTGGCAGAGGCAGCTACTGATGCTGATGTGTGATTGGAGGATTCTGCAAGCTCCACCTGCCACCAGAACACCCTGCCCTCTCTGGGCTGGGAGTCCTCTCTCCGAACTTGCCAACAGATTTGAGGAACCGAAGGTCCCTGACTTAGCAGTTCTCTTGTTTGCTACAGGGATAACATGTGCTTCTGTTTGGCCACAAGGACTTTTCCTGAAATAATGCAAATAGAGAGCCGTCTCATCAGTGGGAACCTTGACAAGACCACCAAGGTCTTCATTTCTCAAGATTCAGAGCTCTGCTTTGTGAGCTCACTGAAGTTCTGGATGAGTGGTTCAGGCTGACCAAACTTGTGAGACTGGCTGACCGCTGCCGAGTTAAAAAAAGTATCTATAAAGGGGAAAGTAGAATTAAAAACCAGATCACTCACTCACAACAAAGAGAGCAGGGGAAGGGGAAGGTTTTTCTTTTCTTTTTTTTTTTTTTTTTTGGTTAATGTCATTAATTTCTTTTTCTTTTTTTAATATTTATTTATTTTCCCTTTTGTTGCCCTTGGTTTTTTTATTGTTTCTGTAGTTATTATTGTTGTTGTTATTGATGTCATTGTTGTTGGATAGGACAGAAAGAAATGGAGAGAGGAGGGGAAGACAGAGGGGGAGAGAAAGACAGACACCTGCAGACCTGCTTCACTGCTTGTGAAGTGACTCCCCTGCAGGTGGGAAGCCTCGATCCGGGATCCTTATGTCAGTCCTTATGCTTTGCGCCATGTGCACCTAACCTGCTGAGCTATCACCCGACTCCCAATGTCATTAATTTCTAATGATGCTCAGCAAATGGTCTGAAGACCCACAGCAGATCAAGTCACCTATTCCTCTGGACAACACCAGTGACAGATGAGAACTCTCCCACCTGTTTTTTTTGTTTGTTTGTTTTGTTCGGCTTTTTCTCACCCCCTTTCCCAGGCCCCTCTCATGCATGTGTGACTTCACTCACAGATTGGCATTTTCAGTCTTTTTCATTTTGGTTGTGTAGGGAAAGACTGAAAGAGTGGAAGAGACACTATAGGACTGGAGCTGCCCATGATGCTGTGACACTCCCATGTGGTGTTGGGCTCGAATTCCAGGTCACATCCACTTGACAAACTCCATGCCCTGCAAGGTGAACTATCATCTGGCCCCTCTCCTGCTATTTTTTTTTTATCTATGCCCCAAGCAGAGCAATAACTATTTCTATCACTCTTGTGACACTGTTTCCATGATTATTATTTATCTCAGATAAATTGCATTGGGGACGTGTCTTCAAAATGAGTTTGGGAAGACTCACTAAGCTTCTCCACACACACTTCAAGTCATCCCTTCAGCAGATGGCTGATTTCACTCGTGGATGTCAGGCCTTTGGGACTTCTGCTTCAGACGGTGACATTCTGTCCTCTTGCCACTCTTCGGGGATCACAGTCCTAAAACAGTGCATAACTGAGCACAGAAGGGACTAGCAGGAGAGAAACACAACAATTGGAGAGAACCTGCTTGAGGAAGATGAGTTTGACTTCCTTTCATTCCATGCGGGGCAGACACCCAGGTCTCCTGTGAGTTTAGGTTGGGTCTTAATGCTCACGGCTCCTGTAAAAGCTAGCACAGAGGTGGCCATTTCCCCTTAGTGGAGAGGAGAGGAGAGAAGAGGATGCTGCAGTCCTTCAGTTCTTCTGGACAGAGGCCACCTCCGGGGCAACCATGTGAACAGCCTCTGCTTTTTTGTTTATTGCCTCCATGGTTATCGCTGGGGCTCAGTTCCGGCACTGCAAATCCACCAGTCCTGGCAGCCATTTTGTCCTTTTTTTTTTTCTACATTATTCTCTCTCTCTTCCCACTTCATTCAACTCTTTTCTCAATGTCTCGCTCCAGTTTGGGAGGATTTCTTTTTCCTGCCATCAGAGAACCTTAGTCAGGACACTTTAGTGTTCCTTGCGAATTCTTTTGTACATAGGTCAGGAATTGGTTCACTATCTCATTCAGTGAGCAAAAGACACAGGTAGGGTGGTTTATAAAAAATTACAGTCGGGAGTCGGGAAGTAGCGCAGTGGGTTAAGCGCAGGTGGTGCAAAGCGCAAGGACTGGCTTAAGGATTCCAGTTCGAGCCCCTGGCTCCCCACCTGCAGGGGAGTCACTTCACAGGTGGTGAAGCAGGTCTGCAGGTGTCTATCTTTCTCTCCCCCTCTCTATCTTCCCCTCCTCTCTCCATTTCTCTCTGTCCTATCCAACAACAATGACATCAATAATAACTACAATAAAAAACAAGGGCAACAAAAAGGAATAAATAAATAAATAATTAAAGTCACCTAAGCACCAGGTAGGAATCAGGGATCAGTAAGAATGGGTCGGAGCTAGGAAGTCCACTGAGGAAGTCGTGAGCCTCTGAAGTAGCCCTCAAGTCAAACTTCACCTTATTCTAACATACCTGCAAGCTTCTAGGGCTACAGGAAATGACCTTCACAAAGGGGGCTGAGAGGAAATGGCCCGCATTAAAGGGGACTAAAAGCATCTTCTTTACCCTCAAGTCTCAGCAATGCCAGAAGAAGTAAGTAAGCATTTCGGAGCCTGAATTACCTGGACTGCCTCTCACCCCAGTCACATTCTTTCTCTAATCACTCATCTGTGAGATCCAGGCAGATGCTTAAAGAAATGTCTTAAGTCCCACCATTTTGCCACTCCCATTGTCCCTCTCTCTGTAAACACCTGCCTATCCTCTCTGCTGAGTAATTTTACCCCACCACGGCTCCAAAAAGAAAAAAGCTCAGTACTTACTATTCTCTGATCATAATGCCCGCTCGTGGTGATTTTAAAGCTGCTGTTTTGAACTGCTGTGGTATTTTTAAACCATGACATTCTTCCTGGTATTGTTGAAACATTGCATTATTCAATGTACCCAATTGTGGTGCATTTTTCTGTCCTTGTGGGGCCTTCTTACTGTGTGCTCTTCACAGAAGTATAATTTGGGGAACAATTTTCCAGCAAACCGCTGAAGGGATTGCATTACAAATGTGAGGTGGTATGCTCCTCTGCTCAGGGGCCTGCATTATAAGGCCAAGGGTCTTTTTCTTCCCCTCCCATGGTAAACACAGTTTTAGCTCAGTGCTTCTAGTGGGACCTATGACTGCTCCGTTTCTTACCCTAGTCAACGGCCCAGTTCAGGGATCTGACTTACAAACTCACCTTCTGGTGTTCAAGTAACAGTGGGCTGGAGCAGGCTGGAGAGGGCTGGAGAGGGTTCTTGGGGAGGTGGTCACTTTCTTCTTTGAAAAAATTTCTTCTCAGCAAGGTTAAGGTCCTTGCTTCCCTCAATTAGCTTTGGCTTTCCCTAATGTTGAATCGCACACTGTTGGTGAACATTTCTAAACTCCAGTTGTGTTTTATTCACTTCCTTATTTGAAATCTCAAAGTCATCTCTTAGAGGGCCACCCACATTTAAAGTTCATGAGTTCTGGGGCCGGGTGGTGGTACACCTGGTTGAACACATATTTTATAATGTGTAAGCATCTGAGTTCGAGGCCTCGTTTCTACTTGCAGGGGGAAAACTTTGCAAGTGGTGAAGCAGTACTGCAGGTATCTCTCTCCCTCTCTATTACCCCCTTCCCTCTCAATTTCTGCTTGTCTCTGTCCAATAAATAAATAAAGAAAATAAACATTTAACTAAAAAATAAAATAAAAGTCATGCATTCTTGGACTGGGGAGATAGCATAATGGCTATGCAAAAGACTTTCATGCCTGAGGATTCAAGATCCCAGGTTCAGTTCCTAGCACCACCCCAGCAGTGCTCTATCTTTTTCTCTCTATAAATCTCTCATTAAAATAAAATAAATAAAATGTTTAAATGTGTTATTTCTCATGTGAAGACTTCTGGATTGTCTTGACAACTGACATGGTACTAGATCAAGATTGCCCTATTTATGAAAGCCTGTCTTCTCAAGTTCACCATCACACGCACTCATACACACACACACACACACACACACACACACACACACACACACTCAACACACTCTGGGAGCTTCACTGAGCTTTTTTGCCTGGTTGTCTTTGCAGACTGAACCCGTGCTCTCATGCATGTGGTAGGCTGAATCCTAAGAGGTTCCTACCCCTCATGAGAACTCCTCCTTTGAGTGTAGGCAGGACCTGTGAATACAAACGCATGCCCTCTGAGTCAGTTGCAGATGTATTTACAGTCCTTACTTAGTCGCCTTTACGGGAGTCATTTGGGAGATGATGCTGGGTGAACCTGACCTATCTAGTCAAACTAGCCCTTCAAAAAGATAACACGAGCAGATTCTCTCCAGCACGCCTTGAAGGAGTGGGCTGAGGTGCTGTGAACGGGACACCTGGCTTGTGCCCCAGCACAGTCTATGGGAGAATGGCCTGATCTGGAGCCTTCGAGGCGACTACAACCACAGGGGACTACATCCTGCCGACAATCAGAAGGAGCACAGAGACAACTTGGGGCCTCCGATGAGATGGCAGCCTCAGCCTCACACTGACTTCGGTTGGGGAGTCACCGAGCAGGGGCCCCAGCTCATCTGGCCTGGGCCCTGGATCCACAGGAGAAAAGGAGAAGCACACTGAGATAGCACACTTCTGTGGCTGCAAGCCATAAACTTTGCAGCCGGTCATCGTGTAGCTGTAGAAAAGCAAGGCAACTGCTTATCTGCTTGCCCAATTGCTTTCATCCCTGCACTCCTGTCCCAGCCAAGCCAGGGTGCAGCAAACTTTCACTCCAGACCAGGGAACATGGCAAGAATCCTCTGACTCTGTTACTTCGAAAGGAAGGTGGAGGAGAGACATTCCCATGTCAAATGTCTGAAACCTGCCCAGAAAGCAGACAGCAGGATTGGAGAACCGCGGGGTCTCTCTTGGTGCTGGAGAATGCTCTAACACCTACTCTCCTTTCAGATAAGGCCCAGAGAAGCTAGAAGACTAGCCCAGGTCCCATGTCTTGGTGTCCCACACCCATACCCCCTGAAGTTGGCCTAAACCTTAGGCGTGCTTGACTTGGTGGGGGGGGGGGTGGGCTAGGGAAGTTTGAAGAGATTGGTGAAAAGTGGCTCTTTGCTTTAGGAATCAGTGTGTAGGCCCTTGGAACTGCATTAAGCGCAAACAGTTATTAATTTAGCAGATATCTGTTTCCCAGGCATTGCCAGGAGCATCTGGGGAAGCAGGGAAGCAGGAGCTGTGTTCATTGCCTTTAAGGCATTTCTAAACTTCCTTGAGAGAAACCCAACCCCCCTCTCCTCTCCCCGCTCCCCGCCATCCCTATGCTGAGCGGCGATATCAGACCAGCAATGCGCAGTCCATGTATGCTTTTCTCTGCTAAAGCCCAGGGCCTTCAGGGATCTTGCACCCCCAAGCCACTGCAGCCCTCGAGTTACACATATCCCAGGTCTGTGGTTCTATTGAGCATTCCTTGCATTCAGCTCCAGGCCCCACCCAACAAAATGGTAAGCAGTTAGCTGTGGCAGCGATGCAGAAAATGGGGAGACCTTCCCCTGAGGGAGCCCTGAAGTGATCCCCGGTCAATGGAGATGACCAAGAGGCAGCTGACTGGACCTTTGAAGTCAAGAGAGCCTCTTCACTATCTCTCAGACCACTCCCCTTCAAAAACACTTAAGCTTCTCTTTAAAAAAATTTCTGTACACAAGACCCGTGTTCAAACCTCCTGCCCCCAACTGCAGAGTGAGAACCTTCGTGAAGTAGGGCTGCAGGTGTCTCTTTTTCTCTCTCCCTCTCTGTCTCCTCCTCCCCACTCCATTTCTCCCCATCCTATCAAGTAAAAGAAAACAAAGGAAATCATGGCCACCAGGAGCAGTGGATTCATCACACAGACACCAAGCCTCACTCATAAGCTAGCGGAGGGGAAGAAAGGGCCAGACAGCAGAGCACGCAGTTGTGAATATATGTTACTATGTGCAAGGCCCCGGGTTCAAACCCCCAGTCCCCACCTGCAGGAGGGAAGCTTCATGAGCAGTGAAACAGCTGTGCAGGTCTCTCTCTCTCTGTCTCTCTCTTCCTTCTCAACTTCTCCCTGTCTCTACAAAAATAAATCTAAAAAGGGAAAGAGAAAGAAGAAAGAAAGAAAGAAAAATGTCAATTAGCTGCCTGCTTTTCAGCAGACTCACACTCTCGGTAGCAAGGACAGCTGCTTCTTCTAGTATTAAATGTCTCTAAGGATAGAGACTGGAAGTCATCCTTGGCTCTCTCTCTCCCCTGCCTGCCCTGCCCAGTACACCAGCTGCCTCCAGCTTCCCCAGTCCCTTCACCTTGCTTCCAGGGCCCAGTTACAGTTCTCTTCAGCTGTACCCTTAGGGCTAAACACGTTTAGGTCAGTTCAGTCCCCAAGTGACCCTGGGCTCTGCCTTCACTTGTCTGGATGTCGTGGGTCATGGGTTTCCGCACTCAGCCCCAAAGCAGGGGACCCTGTTTCTGAGTTAGACCCCACCCTCTGATGTTTCTGTGAGTCCTGTGCTTCTCAGCTCGAGTCTGTATTCGTGTCTCTTTTGTTTAGCTACATCGCTCTGCATGGCCTGTGTGAGTCAAAGAGACTTTTCCAGTTGGAACTTGTTCTCTACCTGAAGACAAGTCACCTGCCCTGGGTCCCCTCCTAGGCAGCAGAGTGGCATGTGGAGGACAAGAAAGCTGGCTGGTTACAAACAGAACTGCTACCACCCAGCCAGCCACCTTCATGCTGGTGTGTGAAAAATAAATAAGCACTTTTCATTTTAGGAAGTATGATTAACACTCCCAAAATTCACAGGCATAGGGGAACCCTTGTAATTGAGTTTTGACAGTAGTGTGTCCCCAAGGAACCATCTCACCAAACATGACATAGAATACTGCCTCTGTGTTCCTGAAGTGACTGTCACCTGGGTCTAACTGAAACCCCTCTCACCTGCCTGCAGGCAGACAGACCCTCCTCCTCCTCCTCCTCCTCAGCAGACTCCTTAGGCATTTGCAATCCTGCTCCAGTGCCCAGAATTCCTCATGGCCAATCTCCTTTCAATTAGTCCACTTGGTTTCTCACAAGCTGGCTCTTTCTTCTCTAAGCTAGGAACTTTTTTTCCCCTCCATGGTTATCACCTGGGGCTTGGTGCCTGCACTACGAATCTGCTGCTCCTGAAGGCCACTTTTCCCATTTTGTTGCCCTTGTTGTAATTGTAATTGTTATTGTTGTCATAGCTGTTGTTGTTGTTGGATAAGACAGAGAGAAATCAAGAGAGGAGGGGAAGACAGAGAGGAGTAGAGAAAGAGAGACACCTGCAGACCTGCTTCACCGCTTGCCAAGCGACTCCCCTGCAGGTGGGGAAGTGGGGGCTCAAACTGGGATCCTTACACCGGTCCCTGTGCTTTGCATCATGTGCGCTTAACCCACTGCACCACCGCCCAGTCTGCTAGGAACTTTCTATCTTGGGCAGGTGCTCTCTAACTTGACCCCCACCTACAGTAAGATTTTGATAGAGGAATAGGAGGTCCTTGGTCACATACTCTCTAGGGTCCTGAAGCTATTTATGTTACTGCAG
This sequence comes from Erinaceus europaeus, assembly GCF_950295315.1. Taxonomy (NCBI): domain Eukaryota; kingdom Metazoa; phylum Chordata; class Mammalia; order Eulipotyphla; family Erinaceidae; genus Erinaceus; species Erinaceus europaeus. The sequence continues at coordinate 50,978,940 of NC_080180.1, read as the reverse complement.
CAGGTGGCACTTAAAACACTTGTGTATTTGGTATAAGAAAGCAACATTGGGGGGTCAGGCGGTGGCGCAGTGGATTAAGCGCATTTGGCACAAAGCGCAGGGACCAGCGTAAGGATCCCGGTTCGAGCCCCCGGCTCCCCACCTGCAGGGGAGTCGCTTCACAGGCGGTGAAGCAGGTCTGCAGGTGTCTATCTTTCTCTCCTCCTCTCTGTCTTCCCCTCCTCTCTCCATTTCTCTCTGTCCTATCCAACAACGAATTGCATCAACAAGGGCAATGATAATAACCACAACGAAGCTACAACAAGGGCAACAAAAGGGGGAAAAAAAAATGGCCTCCAGGAGCGGTGGATTCATGGTGCAGGCCCCGAGCCCAGCAATAACCCTGGAGGAGGAAAAAAAAAAAAAAAAAAAGAAAGAAACATTGATGAGGAGACAGCATAATGGTTCTGTAAAAGACTGAGATCCCAGGTTCAATCCCTGGCACCACCATAAGCTAGAGCTGAGCAGTGCTCTGGCCTCTCTGTGTCTTTCTCTCTCTCTCCTCTGTCTCTCTCTCTCTCTGTCATTAGAATAAATTGAATTAAATATTTTAAAAAGAAAGCACTGTTGGGAAAATTAATTGCTATATTTTAAGTTTTATGAAAGAAGGGAGAGAGAGAGAGAGAGAGAGAGAACCAGAGCATCATTCTGGCACATGCAATGGTGAGTATCAAACTCTGGGCCTCATGACTAAGTCCAGTGCTGTACCCACCAAACCACCTCCTGACTACACTGGCCTGCTATTTTACACTGCAGTGAAAAGACAAAAGTCCTGCTTAGGAAACCCTTAACTGAAGGGGAGGGTTGGGTTTTAAGGCCACACACACCCATTATTCCTGCCCCCCCAATGACAAAAGGGTGAAGCCAATGTCACACTGTGATCAGAACTCCCGTGTCCATCTCTCCAGAAGCAGAGGAAGGTTTAGCGTTTGCTGGGACATGTTCTGAACCATATCTTCTTTTTCTACTTATTATAGTTATTTAATTAAAAGTTTAGTATTTGCAGGGGATGGGTAGTAACCCACCCGGTTGAGTGCACACATTGCCATGTGCAAGGACCCAGATTTGAGCCCCCACTCCTCAGTGTCACAGGTTTTTCTCTATCCCTCTATCTACCCCTCCTCTCTCAATTTCTATCTGTTCTATCAAATAAAGAAAAATCGGCATTTTCCATTGGGCCACAAAACTATAAATCCCAGGAGCACAGCACCATACCTCTGATGGTGTGGAAACCTTATCATATCCCCCCATACTGTAGTGCCATGTCCGTTATCTAGCGGGTCCACTCCGCACTTCAATCTCTTCCTCTTCTCCCTCCCCACTTTTTGTTTAATTGGGGCTTAATGGTTTATAGCTGTCCACACATGAATACAGTTTCTCATCTCACAACGTGGGTACTTTTCCACAGTCGTACTCCAGGACCGCAAAGAACCCCCCCACCACCAGCAGCCCTAGTCCCCTGTCTTCCCTCCTTAACCTGAGTCCTTTGCTCTGGTGTAGTACACCAGATGCAGTTTTGCTTGGTGATTTCCCTCTGAGTGAGATCATCCAATATTTATTCTTCTCTCATTGGCTTATCTCACTTGACATAATTCCTTCAAACCCCATCCAAAATGAGGCAAAAAAGATAATTTCATCATTCTTTTTTTTTCTTTCTTCATAGGGGGAATGATAGTTTACAGTCAACAGAAAAATATAGTAGTTCATACATGTGTAACATTTTTCAGTTTGTCATGTAACAATTCAATCCCCCTCTAAGTCCTCCTCTGCCATCCTGTTCCAGGAGATTTCATCATTCTTAACATCTGAGTAGTAAATAGTCCATTATGTATATGTACAACAACTTTCTATCTTTTCCTTTTCTTTCTTTCTTTCTTTCTTTCTTTCTTTCTTTCTTTCCCTCTCTCTCTCTCTCTCTCTCTCTCTCTCTCTCTCTCTTTCTTTCTTTCTTTCTATTGCCACCAGATACATACATGCACAGACTCCCAGCCAGGTGGTTGGGGATAATCCCGAGGTCACTACAATCTAGAGGAGGGGCCACCACTTCCTCCCTGGACTAGGAAGTGGGACATCGGGGGGCCTGGTGGTGGTACACCAGCTAAGTGCATGCATTACCATGTGCAAAGACCAGGGTTCAAGCCCCCAGTCTCCACCTGCAGGGGGACGCTTCATGAGCAGTGAAGCAGATCTGCAAGTGTTTATCTTTCTCCCTCTCCCCCTCCTCTCCCTCCTCTCTCAATTTCTATCCTATCAAGTAATAAATAAATAAATAAATAAATAAATAAATAAACAGTTGGCTGCTGGGAGCAGTGGATATGTTGCGTACAAGCACTGAACCCCAGCAATAACCCTGGTGGCAATAAAATTTAAAAATGGGATTGTGGAGCTCTGAGGCCTGAAGGGCAGCACCAAGAGAGGTTGCCAGAGCAAGCTGTGTCCCCAGGCCTGGGCTGGAGCCACTGTGTCACCTGGGGACTCACAGCCCAGCCCCAGTCAGAGGCCACCTAGAAACAGTTGTGAGGCTATCGGTGCCCAGAGGCCTCTGGCTCACAGCCAGGGCTCATGTAGGCCCTGCAGGGAGACACATGTCCCCAAGTCCTGAAAAGCACAGCAGGCAGGAGGCTTTTCCTCTTTCCCCCCTCACACGCTGCTGGCATGATCTGTCTGGGAATGCAAGTTCCTAGGTCCCAGGAGGACGTGCAGAGCCAAGGCCTCAGAGAGCTGCAGACTGAGAGCACATGCATGGGATTGGGGGTGGGGGTGAGATAAGGGGTGGCCTGACTCCACACACAAGGTTATTTTTGGTGGTAGATGATGTGATCTTTATTTTCTCTAAGCTTTTCTGCATACCTCAGATTCCCGGCGATGAATATGCATGACTGCAATAATCTGTAAAAGGTTAGTTTTTTAAAAATGCCTATGAAATTACAATTTTATGGTAGTCATCTTGCAATCAAATCCATTTTGCTTACACGTGGCGTTCTCGCTTCTACTCTTCTTCCTGTCTGCATCTCCCCATCTCTATTTTTACTGCCTGCTTTCAGTGCTCTAATAGCTGGCCAGGCCCCTCTAGCCAGGCGGTGTGTGTGTGTGTGTGTGTGTGTGTGTGTGTGTGTGTGTGTGTGTGTGTGTGTCCAGAAAACTGTTCCAATAGCACAGAAGCTCTCACCCAGAGAAGCAGGTGCACTTCCTGCCCACCCTTCACCCCTGGCCCCACAAACACACTGTTCCTTGACCCTTTCAAGATGTTCCCTCAGGTCAGACCAGCATCCCCACCTCCTCTGACAAACCCAATTTCACCTTTCCCCCATAAAAATCCCACCCCTACCCCCCATAAAGGCCTTACCCAACTCAATCAATTCATTCAAAAAGTAATTCTCAAGCACACTGGGATCCACTCTGCCTGGAAGCAGTCCATGCCCACTCAGCCTTCCTGTAAACAGTCTCCCTCAGGGGAGAACACTACCATGTTTGAGGACCAGGGTTTGAGCCTCTCAGCCACCACAAGGGAGCACTGTGCAGAAGGGGAGCTTCACAGCTGGTGGAGCAGCTGTGCTGTCTCTCCTCTCTGCCTTTATCTCCAAAGAAGAAGAAAGGGGCTGGGGAAGGGCCCACAGGGTTGTGCATGAGTGGTAAAACAGGTTTGCAGGTCTCTCTCTCTCTCTCTCTCTCTTTCTCTTTCTCTCTCTCTCCTCTCTGTCTCCCCCTTCCTTCTCATTTTTCTTTCTCACAGAAGAAAAAGCAATGACCCAGGAAGGCCACTTTACTTCAAGCTATATCTTAGCACGTGACGGGTCTCAGTTCCCAGGTCAGAAGCTCTGACTTTTGAGCTGCTGCTTCCTAGTGACTGACATTGATGATGGAGGAAGGGTTAACCCCTGAGGGGCCCTGAGGAGTGCTGGCCCCGGCCCAGTGTTACGAAGTCTGAGAGTCTCTCCAGAAGTGATGAAACTCAAACTGGAACTGAGGGAGAATTGAGGGGCCCATGGGGCCATGGAGTAAGAGATAAAGATGGAGAGGAGACCAGCCTTGAGTAGGCAGAAGAGCAAGGCCAGTGCTGGAGGAAACAGCCAGTCTTTCTGTCTGTCCTCTCTGCTCAGGTGTGGAGGACAGATTCATGCATCAAGCAAGAGGACTCAGGCTGCTTCTTACACCATCTTGTCGACTTGTCATTTAGACAGACCCAACCTCTGCTCTCTCAACGCAGTGAATTGGTTGGATGGGACAAGACTACATACATGGAGGCAGGGGAATCTCATGTCTGTGATGTAAGGGGAGAGGACAGGAGCTCCCCAGCAGGGGAGGGGGGGAGTGGTGGAGAGAGCAATTGCCTCCCCTCATCTGTATCCGCTCTGCATCTGCTCCACAGGCTCCAAGCTGGCTCACACTCGCTGACACAATGCCTTCCAGCGACTTGTCCTCTAGTTGTTCCTGTTTGTACGTGTCTTGTCTCAACTCAACTGCAAGCTCTCCCTAGGGAAGGGGGCCACTTTTGACAGCTATGCCCTCAGTGCTCAGTGCATCCCTGGACACAGGGAAAAGCCACTGTGAGGTTTTGAATAAAGAGCTGATCGTGTTTGTTATCTCGTCACAACCGGAGAATCTCATAATCTACATGCTTCTTGTTCAAACTGAAGACGGGTCATAAACTCTTTCCTTTGGGCTTATGGGCAATTAAATACAAAGTGAATTTGGGTACCAAACAGGCTGTATGGAAAATGCCCAGTCAATTGCACCAAGGATCAATAGGCAGAATCAATTAAATGCAGGTGGACTCTGTGTATATTGATTACACAAGGCAACACCACACACGTTTCTCTTGACTGTATTTGCACACCAAACCTGAGCCTAGCTTCTTAAAGTCCTTTATTCATCATCATCTCCTTTTTTTCCTTCTCCTCCTCCTCTTCCTCCTCCCCCTTCTTCTGGTCTTCTGAAGGATGCATGCACCAAATAACTAAATTATGTCTTGGTAGCTAAACAAATTATGCAAAATTATACACCATGAATATTTTATAATTCTCAACCCTGAAGCTAGGCTCCAGACAGTTTTATGTCTGCAGCAACCCGTAACAGAGCCAGATGAATTCGGCACAAGACAAATGACTTCTTTCAAAAACTTCTCTTATATTTTTCTCCCTGTTGCATTTCTCTTGAAGGTATCTCAGAGGTTTTACCGTACAGAGATTAGGAGAGTAAATGCACTCCACCTTCCATGTAGGTGGCCTGAACCAAGGAGTTGAGCCCAGCATGACTAAACTCTCTAAACACACACAAGATGGCAGTCCACAGTGGCCTAAACACAGGCATTGGATAGGAGTGAACATACCTGCCAATTGTCCTGGGTTCAAGTGGAGCTACACCCTTCCTTTTGTCTTAGAACACTGGGATTGCCTGCAAAACCCCTTTTTCCAAATAATGAGGTTTCATCACACAGGAATAAGAGGGGCCTGCACTGTGTGTGTTCTCCACGTCAAGAGACATCAGAATTGCTCCCCTGTTACAACTGGTTTCTCCCAGCTTCTTCTTTCTCAATTATCTTTGTCAGTTTTCATCCTGCCCCTCTGGAAAGAGAGAGCCACCCTTCCAAGGTTCAGGGCCATGTTCTCAAAGAGGCCACCAGAGGAAACTGAGGAGACAGGAAGTTAATAAGGTGCCACTGGCCCCTCTCCTGGACTCCCAGATGAGAAAGGGTTTCTTTCTCTCTCTCTCTTTCTTTCTCTGTCTTTATCTTTCTGTCTCTATATTTCTTTTCATACAGGTTAATGTTTCAAGATGAGCAACTTCAAAATAGCTGTGAAGCAGAGGTGCATGGGGAGAGGACGGTGTCTCTCTACTTCATGCCTGTGTGGAGGGGGCTGGGAAAGGAACCCAGCAGAACTGGGAGCACTGTGCTACCTCTAGCCAGGCAGACCTGATTAAGGGACACCAAGACATGCAGACTGCCGGGTTCCTTTCCCCCTTCCTTCCTTCCTGCCTGCCTGCCTGCCTGCCTGCCTTCCTTCCTTCCTGCCTTCCTTCCTTCCTTCCTTCCTTCCTTCCTTCCTGCCTGCCTGCCTGCCTGCCTGCCTGCCTGCCTTCCTGCCTGCCTGCCTTCCTACCTGCCTGCCTTCCTGCCTGCCTGCCTGCCTGCCTGCCTGCCTT